>NC_056743.1:1174647801-1174687801 GCF_019279795.1 Protopterus annectens | reverse complement strand
AAATTTCTGAACAAAGAGAAGGACACAAGGGCACCCTATAAAAAGAGTCCACCTTCTATACTTATATAGTCACTAAACAGCTCAGACAAGGCCAGGGGAAGGAGGGGGTGGGGTGGCTGAAGACAAATGAAGAACAACTACTCAGATGGAATGTTATGGTGAGTACATAACTTCTTTATCTGAAGTAATTGTCTTCATTTGATCTTCAATCTGTGGGACAGAGTCCCCAGCTACTAATCACCTGTGAGGCCCTCATGGAAGGATATTCCAGAGCACAGCGGAGCCAAAGGATGCCCAGTTCCTGAAGGTATGAGATGAGAACCAAATAGCTGCAGGACAAATATCGTCCAACGAAACTCTGGACCAAAAACTCACAGAAGTGGCCAAAGATCTGGTAGAATGTGCTTTCACCTGACCTGGCAGGGAAATCCACTTGACAGAATACGCCCGAATGATACATTGGGAAATCCAATGAAAAGTAGTAACTTTGGAGATTGGTTTCCCTTGGGTTGGAGTAGTTAATGAAAAGCTGTTCAGACTTACAAAATGCTTTTGTCCTATGTAAATAGAAACACCTTTCTGTGTACATCTAACAAGTGCAATTTATAGTCTCCCTTATTTTGAAAATTTGGAAAGAATACCAGGAGATTAGTCATCTGATTTATGTTGGCATTTGAAACTACTTTGGGAAGAAAAGATGGGTTAGTGCGCAAGACACCCTGTCCTTATGAAAAATCATACAAGGGACTGACTGATAGGGCTTGAAGTTCCAACATTCTCCTGGCAGAACTAATGGCAACTAAGAATGCAGTCTTCCAGGACAGAAACTGCTGATCTACTGAAGCTGCAGTTCAAAGGGGGGGTGGGGGACGACTCTAAAGCCTGAAGCACTAATGTAAGATCCCATGGAGGTGTAGGATCCTTCACCAGGGACCTTAGAAGAAAGGTACCTTTAAGGAATGTCTTGCAAAGCTTTGAAGATGCCAAGGAAGCCATATTCTCCCCCACATGAAAGTTAGAAATTGCCACCAGTTGAACTTTGTGGACGAACTGGCGCCTTGTTGAAAAATCCCTGATAAGAATTTCAACACTACAGAAACTGGAGCAGTAAAGGGATCCAATGCACGCTGTGAAGCCCATATAGAATAACATTTCCACTTGCTATAGTATACCTTCCTGGTAGAAGACTTATGAGCCACCACCAGAATTTATTTGACAGAGGGAAGATAAACCCGGAGTCCTGATAATCATGGGAACTGAAGCAACCAAGCAGCGAGCTTCAGGCTGTCTAGGTCTGGATGGGGAATCCCTGAGGTATGTGAAATGAGATCTGGAACTGGCTCCAACGTCCATGGTGGAGCCACCAGATGAGACCAGAGACAGGGAAACCACACTTGGCGAGGCCAGAATGGGGCAATGAGGATCACGAAGCTCACCAGCCTGCGAGCTTTCTAAAGAAATTTTGGTATGAAGGTAGAGGAACATAAGCATACAGAAGACCGGCAGGCCAAGCATAAGTCAGAGCGTCTGTGGGGGCTTCCCCCTAAGGGGGATTCAGAGCGAAGATCTCACTGCATTTCGCATTGGAAGGAGAGGTGAATAGATCGCAGCAAGGCTGACCCCACTTGTAAAAGATCTGTTCCACTACCAAAGGATTCAGAGACCACTTGTAAGGCATCAGCATAGATCTGCTGAGCCTGTCTGCTATAATGTTGGACCGTCCCGGAATGTACGTTGCCACCAGAAAACAGCCAGTGGAGATCGCCCATTCCCACACTCTCATGGCTTCACGACAAAGGGAATAAGATCCAGTTCCCCCCTATTTGTTAATGTACCAGACCACTGACATACTGCTGTCTGTATAGCAATCATTCCTGAGGGAAGATGGGAATGGAGAGTGTATAATGTGAGAAGTACCACCCTCATCTCCAGGACGGTGATATGCAAACTGGTCTCGTAGGGCACCACGTGCCTTGAACTGTCCTTCCCGAGCAATGCCCCCACTCCAGCTGGGAGGCGTCCATAGTCACCGTGGCCTTGGAAAATGATGGGAGAAAAGGACGTCCCCGGATCAGATCCAGGGAATGAATCCAGCACCGAAGAGAGTCCCTGCACACTCAAGAGATTTGAATAGGATGAGACAATGGGAGATCTAACAGAGACCACTGAAGAATCTGCATTTGAAGGCACTCCAACGGTAGAAGCTTGATCGTGGCCGCCATGGACCCCAATGCCTGTAGTACCACTTCTGCCGTCGGACAGAGAGTTTGAAGAATGTAAAGAACATGTAGATTCAGAATGCGTATCCTGTCTGGAGTAAGGAAAACTCTTGTCTGAATTCTGTATAACCGAGCCGCAATGAAGTCTAAGGTCTGAACTGGGGCCAGAGATGATTTGCTGAGATTGATGGTGATGCCTAATCTCCAGGCTAGTAATAGAAACGAATCCCTCTCTTGACAAAGTTGATGCCTGGAAGGGACAGCGAGGAGCCAATCATCCAGGCAGGGAAACACCTGAATGCACTGGAGTCTCAGATGAGCTGCTACTACTGAGATCACTTTGGTAAACACCCTAGGGGCTGTGGTGAGACCAAAGGGGAGCACTCTGAACTGATAATGATTGGCTCCGAGCCGGAAGTGGAGGAAACTCCGAGAGTGCCTGTCCATCTTGATGTGATCGATCGACCTCCAGGATGCATACTAACACATCCAATCGTTCTCCTGCAGGAAGGGCAGGACAGACTGAAGGTTGACCATCTGGAATTTCGTCTTGGCCACTGACAGGTTCAAGGTGGATAGATCTATTATTGGTCTTAGGTCCCCAGTCTTCTTTGGCACTAAAAAGAACCTGGAATAAATGCCTAATCCGGACTGGTCTCAGGGGACGTGCTGGATGACTTGTTTTTCTAGCAGCTCTATTTCCAGTGCTGCATCCTCCCTGTACACGAGTGGAATATCCGGGAGGTGTTTTGGTGGTAGAGGTGACTCGAGGAATGGGACTGAATAACTTCTGGATATAATCTGCAGCACCCAACAATCTGTTAAAATGGACTCCCAACTCCATTAGGTGTAGCGATAACCGGCCCCCAACAGCCTCTAGAGACAAGCAGTCAGGCGACCATTCACAGCTGATGCGTGGGTCTGTCTGGGAAAGTTTCTCGAGACATATAATTTCTCAGACCCCCTCTGGCTCTAGGGCGACGTCTGTCGTATTCCCCCTCTGCCACTGAGGGAAGGTGAATCCTGAGTGTCGCGGGGAAAAGTCTGAGATTTCCGGAACCACATCTTCTTAATCCCTCACTGATTCCTAGAAAAGGATCATTGAGGGGCGGAGAAGCGGATCCCGATGCCAGACAGTCTTCCCATCCTTCTCACTCTGGACTAACGTCTCACATACCAACTTTCCAGACAGGAAGGAAACTTTGTACGGGGCATTGGTGAATGACGTCTTAAAGGGTTCCAAGAACTGACATAGCTGGAGCCAGGCATGTCACCTGATGGCAATGCATGTACCAACTGCTCTAGCGACTTCCTCAGTAGCATGGGAGAGGAGACACATAGAGGTATTTGCAACTGACTTTAGAGTGGCCACACCAGCAGAAAACTTCTTCTTGTCTTTCGCCGAAATTGCGATCTCCTTCACTAGGTCACGCTGCAGCCAAATCACATGTGCCATGTAATTCAGCTCTCTTACAGAAAAAGTTGCTGAAACGTACACCCATTTCCCGAAGCAGTCCATCGCCCTTGATTCTTAGTTTGGAGGGTGAAAGGTAGAGCTCTCCTGAGTGAGCACTTTCCTAGTGGCAGCTGCCACCACCATAGGATCAACCGGGGGACCCCTTATTCCAGCTCAAAACTTTATCCAGGCATTTGGGAATGGGCACCACCGTGTCCGGTTCCATCCACACCCGAGTTATCAGGTTCACTAAAGGATCTGTGGGACAGGACACCCAGGAAGTAAAGGGTCTTGCACCAAATGCCTTAAGGAACACCAGTTTGTCCACTTCTGGACAGACCACCACCTCGCTAACGAGGAGTTCCATGATGTCTCCAAAGCAAAGATCCTTGGGGGGTGACTGGGGGGAACCTTCCCATTCCTCTAAATTGGTATCTTCAGTGAGAGACTCCAGTGGGGAGTCTACGTGCCTTCTCTTGAATGTACATTTGACAGGGATCTCCTCAGTGGGGATATCTGGGGGAGGACTAGCCAACGTCTTGCTACTCCCATGCAGAAGCTTCCTGAGGCAAAGTAGCGGCAAGTTGTCCCTGAGTTGTATCCGAAACAGAGGGAGTCGGAATGAAGTCCGAAGACGAGATGGTCAAGCGTCTCGACAAAACTGAGATAACCCTCTCCACCACATCGAAAGCCGAAGGGGAATGGGCATCCTGGAAGAGGCCAATAGGAGCAGTCACCCTCTGACCAGAAGGGGGTGCCAGGGCTGAGCCTCCAAGATCTGAGATACCGAGAGGAAGGCTGAGCTCTGACACACTCGGAGCAGACAGCAACCTCTCGGATCAGATGCTGAGGCTACAGCTCCGAGAGCTTGTCGGATCCTACCTGCTCAAAGTCATAGACGACAGAGGTAGAAGGTACCATCCTCGGATCCAAGGGCTCTGAAACCGAAGGTCGGATTGGAGGAGGAGTAACTGGGGTAAAAATGTGCTCCCTGCTCTGGAGGGAGAGAGGGCTGGAAAGACTCCCATCTGAATCTGGGTGCGGATAAATTTCCACAACATCCTGTCCATCTCCGCTTCACTAAGGGTCCAGGTGGAGTGGGAGGAAGAGGCGACCGACATCAGCCTGGAAAGGCAGTGAGGCGAATCCTGCCTCAGTGACTGGATCCGGGGCTCCTCTGGCTCTGGGGAGAACAGTGCCGGGGAGATTTCGGTTTCGAGCTGACCTAGATTTAGGTGGAGGGCCGATCGGAGCAGAGTGATCCGGAGATCGCTTTCTCGGCCTATCCTTCTTGGATGACTTACCCACATCCCCGGGGCCTCTTAGAGGATGTCTGAGTCCCCGAGAGGTAGAAGCAGAAGCTGAAGATGGGGGCGCAGGGACTTGAGTCACAGAAGAGGGAAGAAGGCCCTTGAATATTAACTTATCCCTCCTGTCCTTCAGTGACCAGGGATTAAACCCGGCACAGATGGAGCAGGAGGTCTGAAGGTGTGCCGCCCCCAGACACACTATGCACAAAGTGTGGCCATCGGCTGAGGAAAGCTTATGGCCACACACTGTACATTTTCTGAAATCTGGGTTGGGAGTGTCTGACATTCCCAAAGCAGGCCCAGCACACACACTCAAACACACATGCTAAACAATAGGGAAAGACAGAGAGAGAAAAGTTTTTTTTAAACCAGCAACCACACGAAAGGGGAGGTAGAATGACAAGAGAGATATAAACTAGAAGAGAGAGAAAGAGAGTTAACCCCAAAAAACAACACTTACCACACTTACAATGCAGAGAGCTCAGACCACAATGCGGAATTTACAGGCGGCAAACAAAATATGAAGGGAGAAAGGGGACAGGAGCATTATGGGTAAGGGGAGGAGTTTTGAGCTCGGATCAGATGTTGGATATGCAGCAGAGTCAGATCCAGTATGAATCCGTGAACCTACAGGTTTGAAGATCAAATGAAATCAACTACTTCAGATCACCTTTTCAAACCATAGCTAGCTACATACCCCCAACCATGGCTCAGGATGCCCACTCCACTTATCTGGACTTACTTGAATCCATCAAGCTTCAGCCCTCTACCCTGATCCTGGGTGACTAACTACCCAGCCATAGAGTGTAAGACCTATTCTAGCCCAAACAAGAATGCCCAGAGATTCCTCGACTTCGTCAATGCATTGGCTCAGCTGATTGACACCCCTACTATAGGTGAAAATATCCTGGACCTGGTCCTAACCAACATGACTAGCCACTGTAGCACCTCTACAGTGTCATCCTCTTTCCAACCATATAGCAATCACGTTTGAAGTCACCATCTCCCCTGACCCCACACCCTTGTCAAATCAGACAAAAATACTTTTCCAAAGCTGACTACAATCTCCTCAGAGCAGGTATAATCAGCTTCACAGCCGTCCCTTCAGTTGTAACTAGCACTAATCTCCAAGCCTAAACCAAAAAACTATATGAGCACCTACATAGCTGTATGGACGCAGCAATACCTGACAGGTCCAAATCATCTTCCTCAAGGAACAGTAAACCTGTCTGGTGGACAGCAGCAATAAACAAACTCTATAATAAAAGGAAAAAAAATGCTGTCCAGGACCAAGAAGGAGCAGGTGCCAAGTTGGAAGCAATCTCTCCTTTGTATAAACAAGAAAACAAGGTTATTGGTGAAATCCTCTAAGGCCGAGTCCAAACTGGCCACATCCACTAAGGATAATAACAAGGTCTTATTCAGATACATCTGTAATCTCAAAGATAACCCCAAATCTGCTATGAACTGGTGGTCAATAACATTACATACACAAATGCCATAGATACAGCCAACCTGCTGGCAGACAAGTTCAGTGAAAACTCCATGCCCTGTCCCACAATGAGTAAACTAGGACATTCCCAGCACATGTCCCTCTCCCCTCATCACCAGGGAGCAGGTTTTCAATGGCCTCTCAAAGGCAAAAAATACAGTCTCCATGGGACCCGATAACATTACTGGCTGTATCCTCAGGCATGAGATCTCAGCTCCATTATGCACCCTATTCAACCAAAGCCCGAGTACTGGCTTCATCCCAGCTGAATGGTGGACAGCCACTGTCATCCCTCTACACAACGGTGGACTGTCCACTGACCCTGGCAATTATAGGTCCATCAGCCTATCTAGACTGATCTGCAAGGCCATGAAATGCATTTTCATGGACCTTATAAACAAGGACATTGGCAACGTCCAAACGTTTGGCCCCACACAGTTTGGTTTTGTCATAGGGAGATCATGCCTGTTAAACTTGGGTGACTTCTCTAAAACAGTCACCAAAGCCATGGATGAGGGGAAGACAGTGCACACTGCCTACCTTGACCTAGCCAAAGCTTTCAACACTATTCCCCACTCGGGCTTAACAGACACACTCTCCCAGCTAGGCATCAACCCATATGTTGCCATATGGGTAGCCAACTGGCTCAATGACAGAACCCACTCAGTCAAAATAGGGGGAAGCCACCTCTAGTAGTAGACCCATAACAAGCGGTGTACCCCTAAGATAGGTCTTGGGGCCTCTACTGTTTGGGATATACTTTTTCTGAGGTGCAAGCCAAAACCAGTGGTCTGTGGCTGACCAAGTTTATAGATGAGGGCAAGGTGGGCGCGGTCTTAAATTCCCCTAGTGATGTGAACATCCTCCAATAGGGCCTTACAAAATCTAATGACTGGTGCCAGAAGCATGGCCTCAAACTGAATGCCAAGAAATGCATCATTATCACCTTTGGGGAAAATGGCATCCCTACCAATTATACATTAATAACAACATACTAAGCATGCAATCAGTCGTGAGGGACTTGGCCAGTCAGATCGATAGCAACCTGACTTTTGACCACCATATAGTCTCCACTGTACGGAAGGCTTTTTACATGGCCTGCCTCATAAATAAGGATATTTCATCCAGGAACAAGGATGTCATAATATTCCTGTACTCCTCCCTTATCAGACCCATTATCGAGTACAGTGTCCCATTTGGGATGTACATTGCGAAGCACATGCAACAGCTGGAAAGACCACAGAGGTTCCTGACCAGGAAAATCCAGGGTCTCAAATACCTATCCTATACAGATAGGCTAAAAGCCCTGTCACTCTACTCAGTCTCATACAGGCTGCTCAGAGGTGAGGTGACCTGTGTCTAGCATACAAGGTCATCTCAGACCCAGCCTTAGAGTTGCTGCATATCCGTAAGTCAAACTCCACTCGCGCAACGCACACGCAAGGCCTCAACCTGGTCTGTGACATTAACAGAACTGGATAGATTTGCATCACAATGACTCTCCCCCCCCCCCCCCCCCATCTGTGGAATAGACTCCCTCTCCATGTCAAGCAGAGTAGCTCCCTAGCCCTCTTTAAGAGGAACCTGGACAACTGGATGGGAAACAGAAAATACACCCCTGGGATCCCACCTGTGCTCCTGCTTAACAGGGAAAACAAGTGCTGACTTTGTGGGAACATGGGCGAAATTCTTGGCTAGGCTTATGAGGGCCTCCGGGCCAATAGCCTAATATCGTCCTATGGATATCTCTGCGCCAAAGGTTTAGGAGTTGAGCAGACATGGTGTGTGAGGTTCACTGTGGCTCCAGGAACTCTCCAGCTCCAAAAAGGCCGAAGAGCTCCGTGCAAAAGTGTGATCTGAGGAAAGAGACATTTTCGAATCGAGCTGAAAGGCATCAGGCATATCAGATTTGATGACTCCGAAGCTTGCCCTGAAGTTGGAGGATGACAAAGTGGGGGAGTAATTGAATTGGACAGACCTAGAACCATATGGGTTGAAGCTGAGGGGGACTTAGTGATGCCCTGCACCCAAAAGATCTTCTGTACCATCCATTCCACATCATCTTCAGTAAGGCTCCCGGCTGAATGGGAAAAGGATGCTGACGGGGATTTAGATCTACTTAAGAATGGGGATAGTACCCTCAAAGGAAGGGGATTGATGGTCGGGGAGTACAGAGTCCCTGGAAGTGTCATAAGTGGCTTAAAAGGACTTGTTACTGGGTCTAACATCAACGGATCTGATCTATCCTAACCCAACAGACTTGAAGCCAAAGAAGCCAGATCCAACATAGGAATGCTCATCGCTGAAGGCTCCTATCGAGTCACAGACTCAGCAGATTTGGAAGATACTGAAGTCTAAGTTTTCATCTCCGAAGAGTCTGTTGGAGCCGAGGAAGGTCGTTTCTTTCCTGTCTCACCACTTTTGGAGGAAAGGGAAAAAGCAGGGCTCGAATGAGCTGATTTTGATTTGGAAGATGTCACCAATTTGGACTGACTACAAGAAATGGCCTCTTCAAAAGCAGATTTTAACATGCCCCTCAAAATGAGCTTATTCTTCCTTTCAATCAAAGCCCTACAGTTGAAGGAATGACAGCTCAATCTTCCTGTAGACAGAGGGGCTCTAGACAATAAACATACAGGGAGTGCGAGTCACTGAAGGAACTTTTGTGACTGCACTGTGTGTATTGTGATGCCCCCTGCACTGGCCCAGTAATCAAGGAGCCTCAACCCTCACCCTCAACAACAGAGAGAGACATGCACATTGGGAGCATAACAAGTGCACACATAGTAAAAAAAGAAGTTATATACTCACCATAACGTTCCATGTGAGTTGTTCATCTCGCCTTCATTCTTACAGATGGGTTCGGAGCCAATCCTCTGCTCCGAGTCGGCCTACTACAAAGCTCGAGGTCTTCAGACAGCTCGAGGCCAAATGATGCACCTCGACCTACCTCAGATCTTGTTTGCTGCGTCTAATAATACCATGTGCCATTCTATCACTCTTTAGGAGAAAACCCATAGAAAGACTGAGCAATCAGGATAAAACTAGCATCTCGGTCCTCGAAAAACCCTGGAGGGGGTAAGAGGGTGGGAAGTAAGAATGAAGGCGAGATGAAAAACTCACATGGAACGTCATGGTGAGTACATAACTTCTTTATGTGAAATTGTTCTATCTCACCATTCATTCTTACAGATGGGTAGCGTCCCAAGCACCATCTTTCTCGGGTGGCTCACGGGAGTATGTTTTTCAGGACAGTAGAACCAAAAGTGGCCCAGTCCCTGGAGGCCTTGTCAACTTTGTAATGAGTGATAAAGGTATGAGGTCTTAACCAAGTGGCTACTGCACAAATGTTGTCTATAGGAAGCCTCGAAGAAAAGGCAGAAGATGTGGACACTGCTGTGGCAGAATGAGCCTTAATTTTATGCTGTAAGGGTAAGTTGGCAGCTGAATAAGTGCAGGTGATACAATCAGCCATCTAGATCGTGTTGTTTTTGCCACTGGCATACCTTTCCTAGAATCTGTAAAGGAAATAAAAAGTTGTTTTGATTTTCTGAACTTTTTTGTTCTATCCAGGTAAAATCTGAGTTGTCTATGAACATCAAGTTTGTGCAGCATATACTCCAAGTTGTTGGCGTGTTTGGGGAAGAACACTGGTAACTATGATCTGGTTCAGGTTAGCTTCAGTACAAACTTTAGGTAAAAATGAAGGATTTGTTCGCAGGGACACTGTCAGCACAGAAAATCAAATAAGGAGGCTTTATGGACAAAGCTTACAGCTCCGATACTCTAAGGGCAGATGTAATGGCTACTAAAAAGATAGTTTTCCAAGATAAATATTTCAAATCACATGTGGAAGTAGACTCGAAAGGTGGGAGGATAATGTGAGAAAGCATGAAATTTAGGTTCCATGGAGAATAAGGGGACTTCACAGGTGGTCTGAGATGGAAAGTCCCTTTGAGAAAAGCTTTAGATAGCTTGTGTGACATTATGTTCAATCCTTTAAAGCTAAGGTGAACATTAGAGATGGCCGCCTGCTGTACCCGAACTGTAGCTGCCGCAGCTCCTTTATTGAAAAGCATAGTTAAAAATTCTAAGATTGAAGAAATGGGGGCTTGATAGGGATTTTGAGAAGCCCATACAGAAAATCTTCTCCATTTGCTAAGGTACAATTTTCTAGTAGAGGACTTATGAAAAGATATCAAAATATGCTGTGCTTCGTTTGAGAGGTTATGGAAACTGGCTATTTTGGGAATTGGAGCAGCCAAGCTGTCAATTTCACGGACTGAAGAGAAGGATGAAGAGATCCCGACGAATGCGTCTGAAGGTCTGGAACTGGGTCCAGAATACAAGAATCTTCCAACAGATGAAGTCGAAGGAAGGGGAATCAAATCTGATGAGGCCAATGAGGGGCTATTAGAATGATGGTCCTTCACAGGGCTTTTGCTTTCTGTAGTACTTTGGGTATCAAGGGAATTGGTGGGAATGCATAGAGGAGACCCGGAAGCCAATCATGTATGAGTGCATCCCTTGGTGCTTCTCTCAGAGGGGGAATCAGGGCAAAGTAGCTTCTGCATTTTGCGTTCATGTGGGAGGCAAAAAGGTTGCAGCAAGGCTGGCCCCACCTGTGGAATATTTTCTCCACTATCTATTTTTTGAAGGACCACTCATGAGGCAACAAAATTGCCCTGCTTAGTTTGCCTGCAATCACGTTGGATTTCCCCAGGATGTGCGTTGCTATCAGAAAGCGCTGGGTGGATGTAGCCCACTGCCATACTCTTAAGAACCTCGCAACAAATGGGGTAAGACCCGGTTCCCCCTTGTTTGTTCAAGTACCAGACCACTGACATGTTGTCCGTCTGAATCGCAATTGTCCCCAGAGGGAGAGAGTGCTGAAAGTACTGCAACGCCAAAAGTACCGCTCTCATCTCTAGGACACTGATATGCAGATGTGTCTCCTGTTCGGTCCATGTGCCTTGGGCTGTTCCTCCCTGAAAACGCTGCCCCACACCCTATCAGGGAAGCGTCCATGGTCACCGTGGCCGCTGGTGAGGGTAGGATAAAAGGACGACCTATCTTTACATGAAGAGAGGTCAACCACCATCGAAGATCCTTTTTGCAAGTGTTTGTGATAATTATGAGATGAGACACTGGGAGCTCTTGGTAAGACCAGTGAGTGGATAGCAGCCATTGTAGAATCCGCACATGCATGTGGCCCAACGGTATCGCTAATATTGCAGCTGCCATCATGCCTAACAACTTTAGCACTTCTGATGCTGGAGCCTTGTCTCTGGATATGATGTTGTGAACCTGCTGATGAAGTAGTAAAACTCTTTCTGCTGGAAGTTTTGAAGTGGTGGTGATGGTGTCCAATTCTGCTCCGATAAAAACGATATGCTATGATGGCGACAAGGCAGATTTTTCTGAATTTATGTTAACGCCCAGATGATTGCAGAGAGTAAGAGTAGTGTCCCTGGCTTGTATTAGCTGATGCCTGGTGGTGGCAGTGAGGAGCCAATTGTCTAAGTACGGAAACAACTGGAATCCTAAATGCCTCAGGAGAGCCGTGACCACTGCCATACATTTGGTGAACTCTCTGGGGGCTGTAGTGAGACCAAAGGGCAGGGATCGGAACTAGTAATGATTGGCTCCCAGCCGGAAGCGCAGATGATCCCTGGATGGTCTCGCCATTTTTATATGGTAGTATGCATCCTGTAGATCTATCGAGCACATCCAATTGTCTTCCCTAAAAAGGGAAGTATCTACTGAAGCGTGACCATCCGGAACTTTTCTTTCTTGACAGATCTGTTTAGTCTGCTGAGGTCCAAAATAGGCCCCCAGTCCCCTGTCCTTTCTGGAACTAAAAAGAATCTTGAGTAAGTTCTGGATCCTGTCTAGTCTGCCGGGACTGGTTGGATGACTCTTTTTCTTAGCAACGTTTGGACCTCTACTGTTGCTTGTTCCCTGTAACTGGGTGGAACGTCTGGGATTTTGGTTGTCAATGGAAGGGGAGTGGTGAAAGGAATGAAATATCCTCTGGAAACTAGATTTTGTAACCAGTTATTTATTTTGAGCCAGGCATCTGGATACAAAGATAAGCGACCCCCGACTGCCTCCAGAGCAGGACAGTTGGGCCTCCTTTGAGGAGCGCTGGTAGGGCTTCCCAAAGAACTGGTCTCTGTCGCCCTGGTTTTGCAGACCCCTTCTGCCGCAAGGGTGGCATCTTCCATTATTGCCCCCTCCTCTACCCCTGGAGGGGGTTCACCACGTGTGTCCAAAAAGGTTCCTTGGGCTTTTCGGAACCACACCTTTCCTCCCTTTTGACCCTTGGGATAGGGTCTGGTAGGGGTGGAAAAATGGACTCAGAAGGCAGAGTCTTTCCTTCCTGCTCACACCTGATCAAAGTTTCCTTAACTTTGGGCCAGAACAGGGATGAGCCATCAAAAGGGGTGTTGACAAAGGATGACTTAAAGGGCTCCGCGAAGGAACACAAGCACATCCAGGAATGGCTTCTGAGAGCAATTCCTGTACCCGCTGCCCTACTTGTTCCACCAGCTACATATGAAATGAGGCACATGGACGAGTTCACTATGGAATTGAGGGTAGCAAGCTGGGAGCCGACTTTGTCTGAAGCTCCTGCAGCCACTGTACCCTGAAGAGCATCTCCATGCTCTTTAAGGAGGCCTCTTTGTAGTCTCATAAAATGTGTGAGATAGTTAAGTGAACGCATGGCAAAAGTTGATGAACTGTATATGTGCGCTTTCCTTATCCATCCATGATCCTAGAGTCTGTTAGGAGGATGGATAGATGAAGAAGTTTCTGACATCTCCTTTTTGGTGGCTGCCGCCACCACCATGGCATCAACTGGCACTCCCTTGGTGAGGAAAGACTTATCCTAAGGGGCAGAAATAAATTTATTCGGCCTCCTAGGGACAGGCTCCATGGTGTCCGGAGACTCCCACGCCCTTTCTGAGTCCAGCTCCATGAGCTCATCGAAGGGCGGAGACACCCAAAAGGTGGAGGGTTGAGACCCGAATTACTTCAGGAGAACAGACTCATCTTCAGTAGGGTTGGTGGACTTCCAGCCACCCCTCTAAGGATTTCTAATATCTCAGCAAATGAGATCTTTAGAGGGGGACAGTGGAGACCCTTCTGATTTATCTAAGTTAGTGTCGGACGTGAGAGACTCCTGTGGGGAGTCTAGGTGCTTCCTCTTGCAAATTCTCTTCCTGGGAACTTCTGGTTAAGTCCTGGAAGAGAAGGAGCCACCCAGTGGGGCTTCCTGAGGCTCAGGGTCTCTATGCTTCAACAGGATGTGTGAGGCAGAACTGGACACAGGCTCTTCTGGGGAGGAGGTAGTTGGACCTGAAGTTGTAGATGTCATGGGAGACATCACTCTCCTCATGGCTTCAAAGGCACCTCTGCTCCGATGAGATGGGACCGCTGGATCAGAAGACCGCATCGATCCCCTTGGCATTGGGACAGTGGGCTCCAAACCAGAGGTAGGAGCTGAGGTCATCCGAGCCGAGGCTCCAAGAGGCAAAGTCGGAACCAACAAGTCAGTTTGACTATCCTCCCCAGACCCGATCAGAGAGTGTCAGCTCCTAGATTCCTCGATAGGTACCGAGGAAGTCCGAGTAAACAGAACTGATGGCACTGGAACAAGCGTCGGCTCCGAAGGCTCAACAATAATGAGGTCCGGCTCCAAAGGACCAGTATGGCTCGGAGGAGGAAAGAAAGTCAATGGTGTTACAGTCTTTGGTTCCAAAACCACTTGGGTTGGAGCCGATAAAAATTTCGCAAACGCTGGTGCCTGTAGCACCTTCTGCACCACATGATCCACATCCAAATTGGATAGGTTGATCGAGGACTGGGATGAATGGATGGAGGCACTGACTGGAGAATTGGAGACTTTAGTACTTAGGACACCAGTTCCAGGACTGGGGACAGTCTCCGAAAAGACAGGACGCTCGGCTCCGAGGGCTGTGGAGCCAATGTCAATGGTTTCTTAGATTTTTTTTACTTCTGAAGAAGAAGACTTACTAGACTTATCCTGGTCACTCAAAGCTTCCTGAAAGGATGATTTCAGAAGTCCTCTATTTAGGAGTTTTCTTTTTCTCTCCTGAAGAACTCTGAAGGAAAAAGAATGGCAAATAGAGCAGCTTTCTTGTAAGTGCAAGGCTCCAAGACAATACATGCAATTAATGTGACTGTCACAGACATCTTCTGTCCACATTTCAGACACTTTTTAAAGCCTGACTTGGGATGCTTATCTTTTTCCTGGTCAGACAATCAAATTTACAGTATCCAGAAAAATCTACTGTACTTTTAGAGAGACTAGACACACCCACACAATTAGAAAAGTTAAACTAGTAAAGCTAAACTAGTGAAATAAGCCCTAAACAACAAATGGGCTGAATAACCATATACTGTGACTAAACTATCACTATTCAAAAACAAACACACACACACTAACTACTTATTTAAACTACAAGCTATATAACATTGTAAAGGCACACCAAAGGGAAAGGGAATATTGAAGGCCTATTAGAAAAAACAAAGGCCAAAAAGAGAAGAAATATAGCTACTAATAAGCTACAATAACTACAGCCATTAAAGACTAACTATATTGAGAAATAATTTAGCTAGATAATATCTGAAAAAACTATACTGGCCCGAGCTGTGCAAGGAAACCTCCAATCTATTGCAGTGGCAAACTAGATCTGGGGTAACTCAAGGTGCATCATGGGATAGGGACTTGGCCTCGAGCTGTCTGAAGACCTCGAGCTTGTAGTAGGCCGACTCGGAGCCGAGGATCATCTCCAAATCCATCTGTAAGAATGAACGGTGAGATAGAACAACTTCACATGTAAAATTTCCCTTAAGAGCACACAGAGATCACAGTCAGTCTAGTGCTGATTTCTCCCTCGTTCTCCAGATTCCCAGTAAGACTCCTCACTGGCATAGCTATAGGGTTAAGATCTAAGCTGAGTGGTCAAACCAAAACCTCCAGCACCCTCTCTGTCCAACCAGTGCTTTGTGTCTCTGCCCAAGTAGCTAACACACACACACACACACACACACACACACACACACACAGAGATTTGTCTTATATACAGACAAACAGACACTCCTGGGGAAGGCTGGCACAGGTTCACTAGCTATGTCCCCTTCTGCCCAGACTATAATGTAGCATCAGCTGCCATCAATCACTCTTACCAGCTACTATAATGCCCTTTCCAAAGGGCGACCAATTCTACTGTGTAATGTTACTGTTATCCAAATGGTAAGTGTGACCAAACTAAGGCTATTCAACAGTGGCCTCTACATTGTCCCCAGAAACATATGCAAGTACTCTAAGAGCTTAAATATCTCTAAACGGTTTAATCAGCCACAATTAAAAGGTTTAAATATACTTAATAATAAATAAAAAAGAGCAAGACAATACTCAATAATTTAGCACAGTGACAACAGAGTTCAGAATCGCAAGAAATATTTTAAAACAACATTGCAGGACAGTCTCACATAGATACAGAAAACATGTAGACTAAACAAAACACAACATCTTTCGGCTTTTCCTGATTAGGGGTCACCACAGCGGATCACCGGTCCGCAAATTGATTGGCAGTGGAATTTTACGGTGCTGAGTTGCCAGCCCGGCGCTCAACCTTCAAAAGGAGGCACACCCCCATGCACCTACCTGCATGTTTTTAAAGCTCACTCAGCCGCAGACAGGACATGCAGAGTCCGTACAGAAGGAACTACTCCAACCGAAAATCGAACCAAGGAATCTCGTGCTGTGAGGTGACAACACTAACTACTACACCACTGCACCCTCTCACAGAAAACTATATTTCTATCTCCAAGAGAAATCACTGTACCTAAATCTTACTTACAGAGCCAGGCAAATGCTAGTGCTGGGTGAGTGTCTGCAGGTCCAGATACAAATACAAAATGCAGAGACTCACTCTCTGAGATAGTTCTTAAATTACTATCAAACATTTCTGCTGGGTTATCTCAGATTAAATCATTCTTGTTACCTCTACCTTTAGTTTCCAGGTTAACAGAAACTTAAAAGTTAGCACCTCCTGTGTCAAAATACTTATATGTTAGAAGCTTGCCTGGAACTGGAAGTTGTAAAACAGTTACACACTTTTACCTTTGAAACCTGTAATTATTTCTGTTTCAGACAATAGAAAGAATTTCTAGTTGCAGACATTCTGTCTTCTAGCTGTGGCAAACACAATCGTAAAACTCTTTACTAGTCAACTACTTTTCTTAGAGTTTTGCAAGTTAACTCTGTTCTTTTCCAGTAGGGTACACTGTGGTTACATTCTTGAAGCTCAGCACATAACATACAGTTTTCTTATATTTGTATGACAAGCATACAAATCATATTATTCATAAATGACACAGAATTATTTACAAAATTCTAGCTAGCCGGGCTGGCAGCTTTCACATGCATTTCTTAAAGCCTGCTGGCTTATCTTGCTTCTCCATCATGAAGACAAATAAAGACGGAGAATGCGCACACACACACACACACACACACACACACACACACACACACACACACACACACACACACGTATTAAGAACACACCAAAAGATAGAGAAAATTATTTTTTTTAGATAGAGAGAGGGAAAAGGAAGAAACTACTAATAATAGCAGTTAGGAATGCCTCTAAAGGTACAGGGGAGAGGGGAGTAACCTGTTAAAAAACAGTTACTTGTGGGGGAAAAGGGGAAGAGAGAGAGTGAAAGTAACTTAACAAAATAGCAGTTACTGTTGAAAAAGGGTTTCAGAGACAAAGGGGAGATAGAAAAAGGTTATATACTCAACAAACTATAAGGAAATAAGAAACTAAGGAAGAACTATAATAATATAACAACCATCCAAGAGCTACATGGTCGGACCAAGTCTTCTCAAAGTGGCAAACAAGATCTGAGGTAACAGGGAGAGATGCACTGTGGATAATGGGAGTTATCCAACAGCTTTTTTGGTTGCCAAGAGCTTATTAATGGCAGAGTTGGATCCAATGGATTGGATCTGGACCCATATGTGAGGATAAGATGAAAAATTGACAATGTCAGATCGTTGGTTTACAAAGTCCACTAAACATGTGGGAGAAACACACAAATGAAGGTTCTGTAACATCTTCACTTCTGACATTTATCATTTCTTCCACCATTACTGCGAATCTCTATGAACACCAAGGACCACTGATGGGGTTTGTCAGACAATGTCCTTTCTCCTGGAAAAATAAGACCAGTCTAACAGCCACTCAATCATAACTCTAACCTTTCCCCCTTCACAGAGAGCTAGCAGAAATAGTCTTAATAAAACATACTAAACAATGCAACTGAAACCCTTTATTTACAGGATTCAAAATTCCAGTGACACTGTGTATAGTGTTCTGCAAATGTTAGATGTGAATGTTTTTGACGGGAAAACTTTTAGTTATGTACTCACCATAACTTCAGATGTTTGGGATCCATCTCGCCTACATTCTGAATGATGGGTTCGGAGCCGATCCCTCGGCTCCGACTCGGCACGCTTATGCCAAAGAGCGAAGTCTCTTATTGGCTGAGCTTACTATATCCCAGGATGCACCACTACCAGTCCCCCAGATCTAGTTTGTCCGCATACATGCACACACGCATACCCTGCTTATATAACATCGTCAGATGAAACAAGATAAAACAGTTGAACTCAAAACCGTTCAATCTCTTCTGATCTGCAAGGCATGGGGAAGGAGGGTGGGTATCAGGAATGTAAGCGAGATGGATCCCAAACATCTGAAGTTATGGTGAGTACATAACTAAAAGATGTTATGTGATCCTATCTCGCCTACATTCTGAATGATGGGACAGCGTCCCTAGCACCTGAATCCTGGGTGGCTCACTGGAAAACACTCCTGAGTACCGTGGAACCAAATGATGCTCGTCCTTTAGATGCCACATCCAATTTGTAGTGGGAAATGAAAGTGTGCGGGTTGGACCAAGTAGCCGCAGCACAAATTTCCGATATAGCGAGCTTGGAATGAAAGGCTATAGAAGTAGCCATAGCTCTGGTAGAATGAGCTTTGATAGATGATGTAAGATGTTTATTCGAAGAAGAATAGGCCTGAGTTATGCAATCTCTGATCCATTTTGAGATTGTAGCTTTTGTGATGGTTTGGCCCAATTTATTATCTGAGAAGGACACAAACAACTGGTCTGACTTACGAAGTTGCTGAGTCCTGTCTAAACAGAAGCGTAATTGCCTGTGAACATCCAATTTATGGAGAGTGTATTCTGCTTCATTAGAGAATTTTGGAAAGAAAACTGGTAGTTCTAGAGATTGTTGAAGACAGAAACTAGAACAGACCTTTGGGACAAAGGATGGATTAGGCCTAAGTGATACTCTATCCTTGTGGAAAATCAAGTACGGTGGTTTAATAGACAGGGCTTGAAGCTCTGAGACTCTTCTTGCAGAAGTAATAGCCACTAAGAATGCCGTTTTCCAAGACAGATATTTTAATTCGCATGTAGCAGCCGGTTCAAAAGGGGAGATGTTAATGCGAAGCACCAAATCAAGATCCCACGGAGGTGCAGGATGAAAAACTGGTGGTCTTAACAGACTCGCACCTTTAATGAACGTTTTGCATAGTCTGCTGCTCATCAAAGGAGGATCCGTGGATTCATGGAATTTAGAGATAGCAGCTAGTTGGACTTTAATAGTTGATACAGAAGATCCCTGATTAAACAGGGATGTTAAGAATTTCAAAACCTCTGGGACAGGAGCAGTGATAGGGTCTAAGCCCTTGAGTTGAGCCCAGATAGCAAACCTCTTCCACTTACTGAGGTACAATTTGTTAGTGGTGGGTTTGTGGGCCGAAGATAAAATGTGAACAACTTCCGGGTCTAGTGTGTGACTTCTAACTAAGGTTGGAAGTGGAGGAGCCAAGCTGTCAATTTCAGAGATTGAAGGGACTGATGCCAATGTCCCGACTGATGGATTAGCAAATCCGGGATCAGGTCTAAGGTCCACGGATCGTCCACTGCATGCTTTTTCAGGTAAGGAAACCATATCTGGCGAGGCCAGTATGGGGCAATCAGAATCATTGAAGACCCCAGTTGAGAAGCTTTTGAATAACTTTGGGAAGGAGTGGAATTGGAGGAAAGGCATAAAGTAGCCCTGTTGGCCAAGGTTGTGCTAGAGCATCCATGGCTGGTACTTCCTGATGTGGAATCAAGGAGAAGAACCTTTGGCACTTGGTGTTTTGTGGAGTTGCAAATAGGTCGCAGCACGGCGTCCCCCATCTCTTGAAAACCTGGGCTGCTACTGTGCGGTTTAGAGACCATTCGTGAGGAGAGAGAATTGTCCTGCTTAATTTGTCCACCAATACATTTGACTTTCCCGGGATGTGGGTCGCTACCAAGAAGCGGTTGGTAGCTACAGCCCATTCCCACACTCTCATGGCCTCTCTGCAAAGGGGATACGATCTGGTCCCTCCTTGTTTGTTCAGATACCAAACCACCGACATGTTGTCTGTGTGGATGGCGATGATGCCTTGAGGAAGAAACTTGTGTAAGGCCTGTAGGGATAGAAGTACAGCCCTCATCTCCAACACGTTGATGTGGAGAAGAGCTTCGTCCGGAAGCCAGGAGCCCTGAACTAGCCTGCCCAGACAATGATGCCCCCCCCACCCTATCTGGGAGGCATCTGTCGTCAGGGTAACCACTGGAGGGGGGAGAACAAAGGGTTTTCCCTGATCCAAGTTGGATGTCTGAAGCCACCAGCGAAGGTCCCTTTGCATATTTCCGTAATGATGATGTGATGATTGAGGGGAAGATCCTGAAAGGACCATTGAGTTGACAAGAGCCACTGAAGAATCCTCATGTGTAATCTTGCTAGAGGAACTAAAAGAACCGTGGCAGACATTGAGCCTAAAACCTGTAGGACCATCCTGGCTGGGGCTTTGGATCTCGAGATCAGAGCTTGAACTTGGCCCTGTAACGTTCGGATCCTTTCGGCAGGAAGAAAGACGCATCAATCTTGAGTCTATCTCTGCTCCTATAAACTTTATGCGTTGAGAGGGCAGCAAGACAGACTTTGACCAATTGAATGTAATCCCTAGGGAAACACCCAGGAGATGGTGGCTTTGAGGTTGTCCATTAGTAGATGCCTGGTGGTGGCAGTCAGGAGCCAGTCGTCGAGATAGGGAAACACTTGGAATCCAAGACTTCTCAGGTGAGCCGTCACTACTGCCAAACACTTGGTGAACACCCTGGGGGCTGTGGTGAGACCAAAGGGCAGAGCACAAAATTGGTAATGACTGACTCCCAGGCTGAAGCGCAGATACCTTCTGGACGCCTGATGTATCGGTATGTGATAATAGGCGTCCTTGAGGTCTATGGAGCACATCCAAACATCCTTCTCCAACAACGGAGAATGGATTGTAACGTGACCATTCGAATTTGGATTTCGTGACGGATTGGTTCAGTCTGCTGAGATCCAATATTGGTCTCAGGTCCCCTGTCTTTTGGCACTAAAAGAACCTGGAGTAATTTCCTGATCCGATCTGGTCTGTGGGGACGGTTGGATGACTCCTTTCTAGCAGCTTTAAAGCTTCTGCGGCTGCTATTTCCCTTTGACTGGGTGGTGGGTCCGGGATTCTCTTGGACGGTGGGGGTGAGTATTTGAATGGGATGGTGTAACCTCCGGCAATGATCCGAAGCACCCATCTGTCCTGAGTGATTGACTCCCAGGCTTTTAGGTGCTTGGCAAAACGACACCCGACTGGCTCCGGAGCAGCACAGCCGGGCAATCCCTCATGTCGTGTGGGAGGCTGAAGAGCCACGAAAGGACTCGCGGTCTCCAGAATTGCGGGCCCTCTGCCGCCTCTGGGACGGCGTCTCCCTGAAAAATTTCCCGCCCTCTGCCTCTGGACGGGGAATCTTCCTGCTGTTGGGAGAAAAACTTGCGAGATTTTCGGAACCACATTTTCCCCCCTCCTTTGGCCTTGGGGTAAGGCCGAAAGGGAGTGGAATAACGGGCACCTACGGCAGATAACGTTTTTCCCTCTTGCTCACAGCGGGTAAGGGTGTCTTTCACCTTGGGTCCAAACAATGAGGACCCATCAAAGGGAGCGTCGGCGAAGGAAGACTTGAAGGCCTCCAGAACTGACACAAGCGGAGCCAGGCTTGTCTCCGTGAGCCACGCCTGTGCCTGCCGCTCTACCGCCCCTTGGCCGCATAGGAAATGAGCCTCATGGGCGAGTTAGAAATTGACGTAAGGATAGCCAACTGAGAGCTAACCGACTGGGCTAGCTGCTCAGGTAGGTTACCGAGAGGAATCTGACAACTCCTTGACCAGATCCCTCTGAAGCCTGGTAAAATGTGCCAAATAATTCAGAGACCTTAAGGTAAAGGCCGCTGAAGTCAGGGTGCGCTTCCGTGCCTATCCATACTCCTAGACTCCTTATTAGGAGGATGGACGGACGTTGAAGCCTCTGCCACGTCCTGTTGTGTAGCAGATGCCACCACCATGGCATCTACAGCCACGCCTTTAGTAAGGAACTCCTTCTCGGGGAGCAGATAAAAATTTATTTGGACGAGAAGGGACTGGTTCCACGGTATCTGGGTGTTCCACGCCCTTGACAAACTAAATCCAGAAGCTCGTCGAGGCGGAGACACCCAGGAGGCGGAGGGCTGAGCCCCAAAGGCCTTGAGGAGCACTGACTCGTCAGCAGAGGGGTTTGGATATCCAGCCGCCTCGTTGTTTGAGGATCTCTAAGATGTCTGCGAATGAGACATCATCCGAGGACGACTTCGGGGACCCCTCTGCATCATCCATATCAGTGTCTGATGTAATAGACTCGGGAGTCCACGTGCTTCCTCTTGCACGATCTCTTCCTTGGGGTTCCTCTGAAGACAACTCGAAGAACCCTCAGGAGGAGGGAACCCCACTGGGGTAACCTCAGGCCTAGGGGCTCCGCTGGCTACGGACAGGGGGACTGCCAAAGACCCAGTCTCCACGCCCAGGGAAGGTGCCGGTAAAGCCGGAGAGATGGTCGAAGAGGTCTTGGCGAAGGCACTCCTCATGGCCCTGAAAGCGGACCCCAGAATCCTGGGAGTGTCCGGTCTCGAGCCGTGATAGCCGACGGAAGTCCCACAGCGGGCACCGAGAGGAGGCTCGGAACCGAAAGCATAGGTCCCGAAACATCACCCTCGGGTCCAGCCGAAGAAGTCCGCATACCAAACTCGGACCCGAGGGCCCGGGTTGGAGTAAGGGTCGGAGCCGACCCTGAGATCTCCACCGGCTCCAACAGCACCTGCTCCGCCGGAGCCGAAGCAGTCGGAGGAGGAATGGCAATGGGGTGGGCCATGGTCATCGGCTCCGAAGCCAACTGGGTCGGAACCGAAACAAATTTTTGGAAGACTGGGGACTGGAACAGTCTTTGGAGCACCCTGTCTATATCAGAATCCGACATTCTCGAAGACCGAGAGGAAACAGAGCGGGTTCGAAGGCCTCTCCATCGGCCCCAAAGGGCTAGGGGACCGGCTCCAGGCGACTCGATGAGTATCGGCGCCGAGGGAATACTCACACCAGATTCCATCGGTGCCGAGGTAGACTTCGGCGCCGAGGGGGGAGTGTCTGGGCGGGCGGCCCTTGTCGGCTCCGGGGGCAGCGGAGCCGGCGGTGACTCCGCCTCGATGCCCAGCCATCGGCTCCGAAGCCAGAGGAGTCGATACTGGTGGCATCGAGGCAGACCGTTCCGACCTCGGCTCCGAAGTCTTTGGAGCCGAAGGAGAGGCCTGCCTAGGTCTCTTGGCAGTCGGATCCGACGGACTGGTCGGAACCGAAGCCCTTTTCTTTGGCGGGAGCCGAGAGGATGCCAAGGCTTCTTCAAAGAGGGTTTAATTAACCCCTTAAGAATCAATTTATTTTTCCTCTCCTGGAGGACCCTTGAGGAAAAAGCGTGACATACGCTGCATGACTCCTGCAAGTGCTTTGCCCCTAGACAATATACACAGAGCGAATGATCGTCAGTAATAGACATCTTAAAACCACATTTCGAACATTTTTTAAAGCCCGAAGGCCTAGGGGTTTGAGACATGATGTTAAACAATTCTTTGACAGGAAATTAAACAACTATAGATTTGCTTGTGATAAATCTAAGCTTACAGTTATAGTTTAACACAAACACTAGCTGTAAATGACAGGGAACTCTAAACTACTATAGACTTGAGACCCTGAAAAGTTTTCAAAGGTTGACCGTCCGGGAAGGCCCTGGATGTAAGGGGGGGCCGAAAACAAACTCAACCCAATCACACACAACAATTTTCACAATCCAAACGTACACAAAGAGCGATAGCCGTTAAAACAGCTTTGTGACCAAAAACAGCAAAAACTGACAAAAAGTAGTTAATAAAGCTACTCAGCCCAGCCAGCTCAAGACCACGTCTTGCAGGAAGCGCAAAGCGAGATCTGGGGGACTGGTAGTGGTGCATCCTGGGATATAGTAAGCTCAGCCAATAAGAGACTTCGCTCTTTGGCATAAGCGTGCCGAGTCGGAGCCGAGGGATCGGCTCCGAACCCATCATTCAGAATGTAGGCGAGATAGGATCACATAACATCTGGATTTTCTTTAACAGAACAAACCTGATCTGAACCAACATGCTACCCCTGGAGCAAAAGAAACAATGATTTGAAAGAATGATACCTTCCTAGTATGCTAGAAGTTCAAAATACATTGAGGTAGGGGCACACAGCAATTCTGTTTCATAATGTTTGCACACAGTACTGCATCATTTCATGAACCAAAGCACATCAACCAGATTCTGGGGACTGACAATCACAGCTTTGTCCAGAGAAGACCTCCATTCATTTTTCTTTCGCAAGTGGGATTGATCTTAGCCAAAGAGGAGAGAATGGGATGTCAGTAAATTTAAGGCTTTGGAACAACTTCTCAGCAGCAATGTTGCCCTCATCAGTATGGCAGTAAATGGGGTATCCCAAATGATGCAGTGTGTGTGTAAAAAGAGCTACAAGGTGTTTGCTGTGGCCCTTCCCCCTCTCCTTTTGCAGCGTGTACACATTGCGAATTGTGCAGAACTGGTCCATCATCATCCAGGAGATGGGATTTCCATACACATCCAATAAGCAGAAGCTTGGGAGATGGCTTAGACATCGCTTCACAAATCTCAGACTCCCCTGGCTACCACCATATTTCCATGCAGTATTTACTACATCTGCATGGTGGACTTCAAGGAAGGACACCTTGCCTCCATTATCACTGTGAACAAAAGAATGAATTAAAATGAATAAGCAACGATAATCATGAATATGTGTACAAGGTGTTAAAGGTAGATGACTAGCATGAAATAACAGTTTACTTATTTAATTTTTATTACAAAATCCAGGTTTGCAAACATTAATTATGCAAATGACACTGTTTTATCGTCTGTAGCCCAAGATATACCACAGTTAAATAGGTACCTGGCCAGCATGTACGCCACAGTTTCCACAGTCACTAAATACAATACCACCATGTTTCCTTAACAACATAAAACACCACTTTGTTTTTAAGTGGCTTTGTATAAAATCACTATCATGCAAATAAGACTCCTTGCCACTTATAAAAATGGTTTGTTTACTGTGGTGATATCATCATGTATGGTTTTAGCCAGGTAAACAAAATTAACTTCGTAGGTTGTGAGAGTGGAGAATTTAGTGACAGCAATATGGTGTTCACAGACTAAAGTCTCAGATATTCTGGTGATGCTCATATGAACTGCCAATAGTTGACGAATGAAAATGCAGTTTCTCATTGTGATGATAGTTTTGCCATTACGTCCTCTGCTGGTAAGAAATTATACTATATATTTTCACCAAGTTATGAAATCATTAAAACAAACTGCTTACATTCATAATCAAAGGATCAATTCTAAATTAATGCTGCAGTGTTATAATTTTCAGTTTCTTGTGATAGATGCCATTAAAAATAATCAATGATGAAAAAAAAGAATCAACAATTGTTACCAATCAGAATTTATAAGATACTGCCAGCTCCTGTATTTTCACCAGTTTTTTTATTTTAAGAAAAACACAAATAAAGAGTTATGTACTTACCATAACTCGGAATCTGTGCTATCCGTTGTCATTATTCATCACGCGTGGGTCTTGGATCTGATCTCAGAAACGAGCTGGCAACTGAAGGACAAATCCAGAGCTCAAGCTCCTTCTCTTCCCATAATCCCTTGCTGACCTACAACCTTCAGACAGAGTTTGCTGGATAGAAGAAAGTAGTCTGGACTGCCTATAATACTAAACAAGTGCTTAAAGGAAAACATCCTTCCATACCTACCAGATCTCCAGAAGGAAGGGGGAAGGAGGGTGGTAATGGGATGAATAATGACACTGGACAGCACAGATTCCAACTTATGGTAAGTAACTATCTGATGCGATCCGTGTCATTATTCATCACGGATGGATCAGAATCCCCAGCTACTATGAACCATAGGAGGCCTCAGGGAGGGATATGCCAGAGCGCAGAGGAACCAAAGGAAGAACTGTTCCAAGACACCAAATCCAACTTATACTGCGTAACAAAGGTGTGTGTGTGTGTGTGTGTGGGGGGGGGGGGGTTTAGACCAAGTAGCACCAGAACAAATCGCATCCAATGAAGTCTTAGTCAAAAAGGCAGAAGAAGTAGCCACATACCTAGTCCAGTGAGCTTTAACTGGTCTGGAAAGTTCCACGTGTCTGTGGTCATAAATGAAGGAAATACAGCTGGTGATCCAATGGGAAATTGATACATTGGTAACTGCCAGACCTTTTCAGGCCTGACAGAAGGCAAGAAAGAGCTGATCCAACTTCTGAAATTCTTCAGTCCTCTTGAGGTAAAAATCGCAATTGTCTATGGACATCAAAACAATGCAACATAGATTCGCCTTTATTAGAGTAATTAGGGAAGAACACCGGAAGCTGAACAGATTGTTTAAGATTGGCATCCAAAGCTATCTTAGGGATGAATGAAGCATTAGTCCTGAGAGATATCCTATCCTTGTGGAAGACCATAAAAGGGGGGCTTTAATGCTAAGAGCCTGCAACTCGGGAACTCTCCTGGCAGAAGTAATAGCCACCAAAAAGCCCATCTTCCAGGACAAGAATTTGAGATCACAGGATGCTGTGGGCTCAAAGGGCTTCTGTGTTAAAGACTGCAACACCAGGGTAAGATACCACAGTGCGGAGGGATCTCTGATAGGAGGTCTAAGGAAAAATACCCCTTTGAGAAAGGCCTTCTACTGTCTGAAAGAGAAGGTGGGACCCCTCATTCAAATGGAATTTTGAGATGGCCCCAACTGGAGTTTAATCGTAAAGAAACTGGCACCTTTCTGAGATAAAGAAGCTCAAAACAAAAGAATGTCAGGAATAAGGGCTGAAAAAAGGGTCTAGATTTCGTTGTCTGGCCCACACAGAGAATCTTTTCCACTTGCTAGAATATACGTTTTTGGTAGATGGTTTTTGAGAGGCTAAGATAATATTTTTTAATGGACAGGCAAGCCTGGACTGGGAAAGGATCACTGGAACTGAAGGAACCATGTGGGTAGATGAAGATACTGAAGGTTGAGAAGAGGAAGCCCCCAAGGGTGGGAAATAAGATCCGGCGTGGGATCCAGTATCCAGAGAGGATACTTCAGATGAGACCAAAGCAGGGAGAACCATGCTTGACGAGGCCAAAAGGGGGCAATGAGGATAACAGGGGTCTTCAGGCGACGGGCTTTCTGCAAAACTTTGGGAATGAGGTGAATGGGGGGGGGGTAAGCATACAGAAGCCCCAATGGCCAATCGTGAACTAGAGCACTCCTGGGTGACACCCCCGATGGGGAGATCAGGGCAAAGTAATCGCTGCATTTGTGGTTGACTGAGGAGGCAAACAAATCACAGCAAGGAAGACCCCAATGGTCGAATATCCAATGTGCCACTGATGGACTCAGAGACCACGCGTGACAACTCAAGATAGACCTGCTGAGTTTGTCGGCTAACATGTTGGAACTGCCAGGATGTACACTGCAAGAAGAAAGTGCCTGGAAGACCTCACCCATTGCCACATTCTCATGGCCTCTCTGCACAGGGGATGAGACTGTGTTCCCCCTCCTTGTTGATGTACCAGACCACTGCCATGTTGTCCATTTGAACTGCTATAGTCCCGAGAGGGGAAACACGCCTGAAAGGCTTGAAATGTTAGGACTGCTCTCATCTCTGGGACATTTATGTGCAATCTGGTCTCTATAGGGTACCAAGTGCAGTGAACTGTCCTTCCCCAAACATGTCCCCACCCCACACAAAAAGGCAGGTGTCCGTGGTCACTGTGGCCTTGGGTTGGGGGAGACAAAAGGGTTAATAGGTAGGTACTAAACTATCTGTCCGAGGGCATTTTTAAGCCTAGCCAGAGCGTGTCGGATTTCGCTGCCCCACTGATTAACTGAGCCTCTGTCAAGCAGAGCCAATGAAGTGATCCCAGGGGTGTATTTTCTGTTACCCATCCACTCGTCAAGGTTTCTCTTGAAGAGTTTTAGTGAAATGCTCTGCCTAATGTAGTTAGGAATTTTGTTCCAAAGCATGGGGAGTCTCTGTGAAAGGAATCTATCCCTCCAGCATGTTCTATTTATTGTTGCGGCGAGGTTTAGCTCACTAGAGCGCATGGCTCACAGTGATTTGGATTTCTTTAGGTGGAACATGTCCATCAATTCTGAGTTGGACATGGCTTTGCAAGTCAGGCAAAGATCACCTCTGAGTAAGCAATATGCTACTGAGTACAGCCGGAGGTTTTTTCAGTCGGGCTGCATAGGACATATGTTTGAGGCCAGTAATCCTCTTGGTGAGGCGCCTTTGTGGTCTTTCCAGCTGTTGGAATTGTCTTGTGAGGTACATCCCAAATGAGGCATTGTACTCTATATGATGGGCCTGGTGAGTGACGAGTAGAGGGGCACTATGACCTCTTTATTTCTATATGTGAACCCTTTAGTAATTAGATGGGCCACATAGAAGGATTTCCTAACTACTTTGGCAATATGATTGTCAAAGGAGAGATTACTATCTACCTGGGTCCCCAGATCTCTTATTACCTCTTCTGTATTAAGGGTTGTGCCGCCTATGTGGTAATTTGTGGGTGTTTTGTTTTTCCCAAACAGGATGACTATGCATTTTTTGGCATTTAGCTTGAGGCCATGACTTTGACACCAGGTATCTGTCTCAGTAAGGCCTTTTTGAAGGATGTTCGTGTCAGCCGGAGAGTCAATTATGGCTACTAGTTTGCAGTCATTGGCGAACTTGGTTAGCTATAGTCCTCCTGTGTTTGCCTGTACTTCTGAGAAGTATAAGCCGAACAGTAGGGGTCCCAGGACAGAGTCTTGCGGGACACCACTTGTGACTGGCTTACAGTCGGACCTGGAGCCCGCTATTCTTACCGTGTGAGTTCTGTCTGTAAGCCAGATGGCAACCCATCTTGTGATATAGGGGTTTATGTTCAGGCTGGTGAGTTTTTCTATAATACCCGAGTGAGGAATAGTGTTGAACGTCTTGGCGAGATCAAGGTAGGCTATGTGAACCCCCTTTCCCCCATCTATGGCCTGGGTGACTGTCTCGAAAAAGTCAATCAGGTTTAGTAGGCATCATCTGCCCTTAAAGCCAAACTGGGTCAGGTCATGTGTTTGGAGGTTCCCAATGTCTTTGTTGATGAGTTCCATGATGATGCGCACCACAGCTTTGCAGATCAGGCTAGTCAGGCTTATGGAGCGATAGTTACCAGGGTCAGTTGTGGCCCCTCCTTTGTGGAGTGGCATAACCATTGCTGTGTGCCATTCTATGGGCACGTAGCCTGTGGAGAGGCTGAGGTTGAACAGCATGTTTAGGTGTGGGGGGGGGGGGATTCATTCTGTAGTTCATGCAAGACGCAGCCTGGGACACCATCTGGCCCCATTGATGCTGCGTTTTTGGCTTTTGAAAGGGCTGTTTTCACCTGTTCTTCTGTGATTTCCGGGACACTACACTTTTCCAGTATTGTTGTAGGCCCTTTTGAAGGTGAGAGGGAGGTAAAGTTTGCACTGAATCTGTCTGCCAGGATGATGGCAATTATCAGTAGGTTCAGTATAGATTCTTGACATAGCTAAAGAAGGCTTTGTAGTTATCTTTCGAATCCTTGGCTATTTTTCTTTCGAAGTTAGCCTTGGATGACTTTATGAGGGACCTTAGTTTCTTACTGATACTGATCAGGGATGTCTTTCCTTCTTGGGATTTACTTTTTTTCTGAACTAGTTTCCTCCTTTTGTTGTATAACCTGTTTATGGCAGGGGTCCACCAGACTGGTTTCCTTCTCTTAGGGGAGTGAGTCTTGGTTTTTGCTAGGGATGGTACGATCCATGCATCCTTGTAGGTGCTCACAGAGTGCAATTGTAAAGGATTCTGCATCTTGGGCAGTGTTATCCTTTAGCGTGGAGGCTGTGAAACTTACCACGTCTGCCTTAATTAAGGTGAAGTTTGCTTTAGAAAAGTTTTTCACTGTGGTTTCCTTGATTGGGGGTGGTGGTGGTGGGGTGTGGACATCCAGAGTGATTAGTTTATGGTCTGATCTAACCAGTGACGGGTTGACCTCCAGTGCAGAACACCCGTTTCCATGTTGGTGATGACCAGGTCCAATATGTTGTGGCCTCTGGTAGGGGAGTTTACCAGCTGATCCAGGGCATTTGAGTTGATAAATTCCAGGAAGTGCTGAGCCTGGGAGTTTGTACTCAAGTAGTTTTCCCAGTTAATGGTAGGGTAATTGAAATCGCCCAATATCAGGGTGTTCGGTAGGACCTTCATGTTTTCCAGTGTCTCCAGAAAGGAGGAGTGGTGGTCCTGGGTCATGGAGGGTGATCTGTAGCAGGCCAGAATTTGCATTGCAGATTTGCCCGATGTTAGTTGCACATGGATGATCTCAGAGGTATCATGCTGCGCCGCTAACCTGGAGGTGTGGGTATCCTTGATGAATATGGATACACCCCCTCCTTTTGTGTTTCGCTTCATGTTCTGTGGCCAAAATGTGTGGTATGAGTTGTAGCCCAGTAGTGCTGGAGTGCTCTTTGGAGGTTTGAACCAGGTTTCAGTTACTGCACAGATGTCGACGTTCTCCATACTTAGGAGTGCTTCAAGCACATGCATTTTGAGATTTAAACTCTTGGCATTGAGTAGTATAACCCTCATTTTTTTTACTTGTGCTGTTTATGGAGGTGGCTTTGAATTTTGAGCCTTGCCTAAAAAAGGCACTATGGGGGCAGCAAGAGCCTTGGCCAGTATTCGAAACCAAGGGGTGATAGGTGCAAGCCATCTCTTGCGAAGCAACGCAGCCTGTCAAGCATGTCATCCCAGGCTGACAGACACTGGATCCCATTTGAATGACACCAGAAGCTTAGCCAATTGTTGAAATTGATCATTTTTTCTTTATACTGATGTATCATTCTTGGTGAGGGCAGGATGCTATTCAGGGTCAGGGTCATACCCGCCTGGGCTACATGATCAGAGAGCTCTTCCATGTCTCTTTTCATGTAGTCCAGGGAGGTACGTCTCAGGTGTCATTCACACCAACATGATTCTGCCTAGGATCAGATCCCGAGTTTTAAGCCACCATCTAGAGTGGTTTCTGCTCACTTGAAAGATCCTGATTGTTAGACCTGGGTTGAACCTGAGCAGACTACTGAACCGCCAGGGTCCACTGCAGGAACCGCATGTGATATCTGGTGAGAGGCACTAGCTGGATACCAGTCACCATTGAACCTAGCACCTGCAAGATTAGGTGGGCTGTGGGATGATTGAGCGTTAGTAACTTGATGGATCTGGTCCTGAATAATTTGAACTCTGTGGGGTAGGAGTGCTGCAGTCTCCGACACCATGTCTAGAAGAACCCAAATAAACTCTAGGCTCTGACACGGGGAAAGATTTAACTTAGAGAGGATGACTATGATGCCAAGATCGTGAAAGAGATGGAGGGTATAGTAGGAGGACAAAGTCAGTTGATGCCTCATGGGGGGGCCACAAGGAGCCAGTTGTCCAGGTACGGGAAGACCTGGAAACCTTACAGCCGTAGATGAGCTGCCACCACTACCATGCATTTAGTAAACACCCAGGGGGCTATGGCGAGTCTAAAGGGCAGGACTCTGAGCTGGTAATGAACAGCCCCTAACCAAAAGTGCAGGAATCTCCTGGAATGTCTGCCAATTTTGATATGGTAGTACACGTCCTTAAGATTCACTGAGCACATCCAATCGTTCTTGCACAGAACAGGCAGAATGGTCTGTCCCATCCAGAACTTGGACTTCTTGACTGACAGGTTCAGCTCACTGAGGTCCAAAATGGGATGCAGGTCCCCGGTCTTTTTCAGCACCAAAAAAGAAGTGAAAGTAAATTCCAGATCCTCGATGACCTGTTGGGCCCTGTTGAATGGCTCTTTTTAGAAGGTATTGGACCCTGAGATGGGCCAACTCCCTCTGGTGAGGTGGAATGTCTGGGAGAGATTTTGGAATTGGAGAAGGCTGAAAAAAGTGTATGAAATAACCCCCCCAAAATAATTTTAACACCCACTGATCTGAGGTTATACTTGTCCAGGCTACTGGGTGAAGGGAGAGTCGTCCCCCAACTTCCTCCAGGGCAGGACAGCCAGGCAGCACCTCAGTTGTGCTGCGTGGGCTTATCCGAGAAAGGTTCCTGGGATCCCTGGTTCTGCAGACCCTCTCTGCCTCTGGGGTAATGTCTGATATTGACTCCCCTACCCCAGTTAGTAGAAGAGGATTCCTGTGGAGCATCCTGGAAGGGGGACTGCGTCTTGTGGAACCAAAGTTTCTTACTGCCACTCTAATTCTTGGAAAAGGATCGTTGGGGAGTAGAGAACTTGATCCCCAGCACGAACAGTCTTCCCTTCCTGCTCGCTGCAGGTCAATGTCTCTTTGACGGTGGGACCAAACAAAGCTGACCCACTGAAAGGGGCGTTAGTAAAAGATGCCTTTAAAGGGTTCCGCAAACCTGCAAAGGTGAAGCCATGTGTGCTTTATAATGGCAATGCCTCTGCCCGCTGCTCAAGAGGTGGCCTCCACTGCACTGGAGATCAACATCATCAAAGAATTAGCCAGGGAAGTTAGAGTGGAATGCTTCGGAGTGACCAATTTAAGACTCTCAGGAGGCAGCAACTCTAAAAAGGAGGAGGAAAGTTCAGAGACCAAATTCCTATGAAGCTGGGTAAAATGTGCCATGTAGTTGGTTGCTCTCAGTCCAAATGTAGCTGAGGCAAACACGCACTTTCTAAGCAGTCAATTGCCACAGACACCCTATTCGGGGGATGGACCGTGAAGCTCTGCTCGGTGAGCTTCTTCTTAGTAGCTGCGACTACCACAATGGCATCAATGGGGACGCCCTTGCTCCAAAAAGTTTTATCCTTTGGCCTTTTGGGGAACTGGTTCCACTGTATTCGGTTCCTTCCACGACCTGTCGGTGATGAATACTACGAGCTCGTCGGCGGTGTGTGTGTGTGTGTGGGGGGGGGGGGGTCGGCGATGAGGGGGCACTCAAAAAATGGGCCCATCTCGAAGGTCTACAAGAACATGGATTCATCTGAAGACGAGGTGGAGGAAGACCAACCGCCTCTTTCCTTTAGAATCTCCAGGATGTCCCCAAAGGATACTTCCTCAGATGGAAACCTGGGAGAATCCTTCTCCCTATTCAAAGAGAAGTCCAAGTGCCTCCTCTTGCACATTCTCTCCTGAGGGGGGTTCTAGAGAGGACTCTGAATAGTCGGGAACTCTGAGTGGGGTAATGCCCATTTGAAGGCGCTCATTGGAGGGGGCTGACCCTGGAAGAATGATGAGGCCTCACTGCCCAAAGTCAAGAGGGGCTGGGGAGCACCTACAGCCAAAGGAGACGTAACTTCTTAGCCGGAGAAGGTCATCTCTACTGTGGGAAGGCTGATGGACTGGACGAGGCCCCCACCCTCCTCTCCCACAGCTGCAGCCACCTGGGAAGGAAGGAGGGACCCTGAACACAGCACTGACGTCTCCAGATGAAATTGGCCCTGTACTGTCCAGCGGGGAGGCTCTAAAGGTGAGTGTCTGAAAACTACAGGCCTGAACCCCACGGGAACCAGCATAGACTTTGCAAGGCTGAGGCACAGCCAGTTCCGAGGGCAGCGGAACAGAGCCCACCAGGGACCCTGATGGTGTGAGAAAGGGAGGGATACTGGATACAGTCTACCTCTCACAGAGAATGCTCCTATCCTGGTGATCCAAACCCGGGTGGGTAGGACGAGGACAGTGAAGTCCCATGGAAGGGGGAGATCCCCTGGGCAACTGAAGCGGGGATGCTAACAAACCCAGCTTTATCTGGGCCTTGAGAAAACTCATTCTATCCATATCAGTGGGGAGCAGACTTTTGGAAGACTTGGAGGATACCAAAGAATGGCCCAACCTAGCCAGAGACCCTGACACTGTCCTGCGGTCTCAGAAGGGAGACCGACACCTATGCTTCTGATTCGAATCCATGGACCTCAAGGGAGAGCTATGAATGATTACTGGATCCAATGCAACCCTCAGATCCGAAGACCTGGATGGGTCCGATGGTTTGTTCGGTGGCGAAGATGGATCTGACGGACAGGCTGGATCCAAAGGTGGCTTGTGCAGAGTCAGATTTGAGGGTTTCTGAGGCTACAGGACCTTGGATCCGAGGGCCTTGGATCCGACAGACTGATCCGAGGCTCTCGGAGAAGAAGAACCCGGATCCGAAGCCAAAGGGGCTGGGCTTGGATCCGAGAGCCTCTAAGGATCCAGGGCCTCAGATACAACAGACTGATCCAATGCTCTTGGACAGGAAGAACCCGGATCCGAAGCCAAAGAGGCTAGTCCTGGATCCGAGGATCTGTGATCCGGGATCCTTGGCTTTTTTGGAGGGGAATCTCTAGAAGAAAAAGTGGAAGGCTTCCTTTTGGGGTTCACCAGGGGCTTAAAGGGGGAGCTAGAGGTTTAGGGACCCCCTTTAGCAAGCCCCTTTAGCAGTAGTTTATTCCTGCGATCTATGAGAGCCCTGGGGTTGAATGTGGCACAAATGTCGCATTCAACCTCCAGGTGACCCTCTCCTTGAGTCAGAATGGAATTCCAACTGCATGAGGAGCATCTTTTAAAGCCCGAAAGCTTCTCAGACATTTCTGGAAGTAAGAACACACACACACACACAAAATAACACCCGCACTCCGAACATTTCCATGAGAAACAAGATCTGGGAGTCATAGGCCAGCAAGGGATTATGGGAAGAGGAGGAACCTAGTTGCCAGCTCACATCCAAGGTTGAATCCAAACCCATCCGTGATGGATAACACGGATAGCATCAGATTCAATGTTAATTTAAGTGTGATGAAAGTAAGGCACCTGCTATAAATGAAACTTTTAAGATGATGACCTTGTTATAACATCAAAACTAATGCCAGTAGATGACACAATACCTACACATCTAAAACTTCACCAGGGATACCCTGCATTTGCTCAGTCTAGGGATTCTATTATTGGCAAAGACATTGTCCAAACTCATAGTGCCTTTTTAGGAAATACCAAACTGATAAACTTACCAACATAATGAAGCAAGCCAAGGAAAATATGAGGGTGTTACTGATCAATTCTAGAAGCATAAATAAGAAACTCCAATCCTTAAAAGCAGTTTTCACCCTGGCGGTCATAGCCATCTGTGTAATGACTAAGAGATGATTTACAATGGCATAGAACACTCCAGCTGCTTAGGTCTATAATGTCTTCCACATGTTTTGACCAGCTACTACGCAGAAGGAAAAAAAATGGGTAGACATGTCTGAATCTTCATCCAGAAGAGACTAACATCAAGGCTGGTAAAGCATCAAAATGCACCCGTTTCTTCACAGCCAAATAACCATCAGAATTGTCCCAGGTCATACATTAACAAGCTACAGAACTTCCTCTATGACTCAAGAAAGCCATAGCACTTATCTACAGAACTGGAATCACTCCGTATTAAACCCAATACTATTCTCCTAGATGATCTAACTATCCAACTATACACTGGGAAACCTAAATCACCGTTTGCACAGGCAAAGAAATTCCTAGACTTTGTCAATACATATGCCCTGGAACAATTAAGTGTACCCACTAAGGGGAACAACATTTTGGATCTTATCCCTACCAATAAAGGGGCATTCTGCACCATCCCTTGTGTATTTTCGTCACTTGTTAGGTCTGAACATAAAGTTGTCTCCTTCAAAATAAAGCTGAAACCAGGGATCCCATCCACTCAATATTCCTTTAGAAATTTCTCTAAGACAAATTACCTACTTCTACGTGATACACTGGCAAGCTTCAAATACAACCCAAAAAACAGTCAAACTCTGCTCAATAAGCAGAAAAGTACACCAATATACTATACAATACTGTAAACAGCTGCATAAAAGATGGAATTCTGACCAAAAGTAAAAATAATGCTCAGAAAGATAAAGACCTTGTCTGTGAAATAAGCAAAGATCACGAACTTAATAAAATCCGCCAAAACCAAGTCTGATGTTAAAAAAACTACTCAAGCAAAAGACATTCACAAGGCCTTTTTTAATTACTTTTGAAATATTAGAAGCATAATGCAGAAATGGGCTAAGCTCACTGCGAATGATGTTACCTATGCCGAAGATGAAGACATAGCTACCTACTGGCTGATAAACTCAGCTCAAACTTTACCTGCTGTCTCCACTCAGTCTATCCTACAAGTTATACCTGAAATCGACTCGCCTACAGCTATTACACAACACCAAGTACTGAAAAGCATTACTAAAAGCTAAAAATACGGCATCAAAAGGTCCTGACAAAATCCTTAGCTGCTTCTTGAATAGCATGAAGCACAATTTCGTTAGATGCCCCATCATCACTTTTCAACTTCGGCCTTCATACAGGCTTTGTGCCAAGCGAATGGAGAGAAGTTATAGTCATTCACCCTGCAGCAGGGAGGACCTTCCAGAGACACACAAGTCCGCCCAGCCTCATATGCAGAAACATGGAAAAACTTATCTAGGAACTTAGTTTACAGATGACCAAAGAAAGCTAGGAGCAGTTACAGAATCCCCAAATGACAGTCATACTGCAGGAAGATTTGTAACAAACAAAAAACTGGTGCCAGAATCATGGACTGAACCTAAATGCCAAAAAATGCTTGATCATACCCTCAAGCATTTTTTGGCATTAAATCCATTCTCAGTCCATAATACTAAGCTAATGACCACAAGGGCCTTTCTTAAGTCTAGCCTTGCATCCCAAATTTCTGAAAAGTTCTGGTATAAGCACAGCATTGGGAGAAGAAACATTTACAAAATGGGGCCTGGGGGATGAACAAATTACACAATGTCTGTGTCCATTAATGACACATATGCCAAACCAAGGATGAATTTCCTGTTTTAAATCCAGTTGTCCAAGTTGCACTTGAACTGGGTTAGGGAGCAACTTTGCTTCACATGGATAAGAAGCCTCTTCCAGAGAAGTGGAAATCTCTGGGATATATAACTCTCTCTCCAGCAGGTCCTATTTATATCACAGACAAGGTTTAAATCTTTAGAATGGGTAATTCTGGTGCTCTTTGTTTTGCAGATATGCAGGAGGTCTATCAGGGTGGGGTCTGATAATGCTTACGCCCTGTATTCTTTTACTGAGGAACCTCTATCGACGGTTCCAGTTGTTGGATATGCTGGTTAGTAACATACCAAAGAAGCATTGTACTCAATGACAGGTCTGACGAATGCTGAACACAATGGAACAATGACCTCCTTGGACCTACAAGTCATAACTTTGTCTATAAGTTGCACAACAGAGAATGATTGCCTCACTAGTGTAGACACGTGATGGTCAAAGGCTAAATTATTGTGTGTGTGTCTCCAGGTTCCTGACTACGGGTTCGACTCTTAAGTGTGTCTTATTAATATGATAGCTACCAGGGGTGGATGATTTCCTGAAGGTTACTATCACACATTTCTTGGCATTTAGCTTTAGTCCACAAGTTAATTGTGTGTCAGCTTCTCCTGGAGAACATTAGTGTTGGTGGGGGATTCTATGACTGCTCCAGATTTGCAATCACATTAAATTTAGTCAGCCAGCAGTCCTTAATATTGGCTTTCAGTTCAGAGAAGTAAATGCCAAAAAGAAGCAGTCCCAGGACTGATCCCTGAAGGACTCCTCTTGTGACTGAAGAGGTGACTGTAGAAGTGGACTTCTCTATTCTAATTTCCTGTGAGTTGTCTGGCTATCCATCATGTGACAAAGGTTTACACCTAACTTCCTGAGTTTGTCAATAATACCCAAGTGGGGTACTGTGTCAAATGCCTTAGCCAGGTCAAGGTAGGCAGTGTGAATAAGAAGTTATGTACTCACCATAACGTTCCACCTGAGTAGGTGACTTCATCTGTCTGCAACCTTTGGGTCTTAGATCTGACTTTGGATCCGAGCCGGCAACTTATTTTACAGCTTATGGATCCGAGCTCCTAGCTCCTCCCCTTACCCACAATCCCCTGCCAACCCTGATTGACCTCAGATCAAGTTTGCCCTTATACCAAATCTCAGACCAAACGTGTCCCGAAAGGGACCAAGAGAGGACATTCAAGAATAGACTTCTGAAGGCCAGGGGGAAGGAGGGGGGGATGGTTGCAGACAAATGAAGTCACCTACTCAGATGGAACGTTATGGTGAATACATAACTTCTTAATCTGAAGTAGGGACTTCATTTGTCAGCAACCTTTGGGACAGAGTCCCCAGCTACCTGAATCTTGGGTGGCCATCATGGAAGGATGTTCCGGAGCACTGCGGAGCCAAAGGATGCTCTCCCTCTGGAAATAACGTACAGCTTATAATGGTTGATAAAGGTATGAGATGAGGCCCAAGTGGCTGCAGAGCAAATATCATCAAAAGATACTCTAGATCTAAAGGCAGCAGAAGTAGATATGTAGCGAGTAGAATGCGCCCGTACTCCCTGAGGGGCGGGCCTCCCCGAAGTTTCATAGGCCAGAAAAATACACTGTGAAATCCATCGTGATAAGGTGACCTTAGAAATAGCTTTACCCAGATTGAATTTGGCAAAGGAAAAGAACAACTGATCGGATTGTCTGTGACCAGCAGTCCTATGAATGTAGAAGCGCAGTTGTCTGTGCACGTCTAAGGAATGCAGCTTGTATTCTCCTTTATTCTGGTACTTAGGGAAGAAAACTGGCAGGTTAATGGACTGAATGATATTGGTTTCTGAGGCCACCTTAGGAAGAAAGGAGGGAGTGGTCCTGAGGTACACTCTACCTGATGAAAAATCAAGAAGGGAGGTTTCGCACAAAGAGCCTGAAGAGATGGCAACAAGGAACGCCGTTTTCCAGGAAAGATATTTAAGTTCGGCCGAGGCAGCTGGTTCAAAGGGAGGGGCAATCAAGGCTTGAAGGTCTAATGATAGATCCCAAGGGGGTACAGCTTCCTTGACAGGAGGCCTGAGCAGGAAGGTACCCTTGAGGAAGGTTTTACATAATTTCGCAGTCATCAAGGGACCTGACTCGTGTCCCACATGGTAATGAGAAATGGCTGCCAATTGAACCTTGACCGTAAAACAGCTAGCTCCCTGTTGAAAAAGTCCGGTGAGGAAATCCAAGACTGACGGCAACGAAGCCGTGAAGGGATCTAAGTTATGGTGTTCCGCCCAGATGGAAAAACGCTTCCATTTACTGCAATAGACTTTCCTAGTGGAAGGTTTATGTGCTGCCACCAAGAAGGCTTTAACTGGTGAATAGATGCCGGGAGTCCTGACTAAGAGTGGAACTGGAGCAGCCAAGCTGTCAGCTTCAGGTTGTCCAGATTCTGGGTCGGTAGGCCTAAGGGATGGGATATTACATCCAGAATGGGATCCAGAATCCAGGGAGGATTCACCAGATGAGACCACAGGTAAGGGAACCAAGTTTGATGAGGTCAGAATGGGGCAATGAGGATCATTCTGCTCCCCAACCGAGAGGCTTTCTGTATCAGTTTCAGCATCAGGGGTAGAGGACGATAGGCATAAAGTAGACCAGGAGGTCAAGCATGCACTAGAGCGTCTCTCGGGGCTTCCCCGAGGGGGGGGAATCAGAGCGAAGAAGCTGGAGCATTTCGTGTTTGAGGGAGTGGCAAAAAGATCGCAGCAGGGCTGCCCCCATTCAGCAAAACTCCGCTTTGCTACCTGGGAATTGAGAGACCACTCGTGAGGAAAGAATAGTGCGGCTGAGCTTGTCCGCCAGAATGTTGGACCATCCCGGAATGTGCGTTGCGATAAGGAAGCGGTTGGTGGAGATCACCCATTCCCACACCCTCATGGCCTCTCGACAGAGGTAGGACCAGGATTCCCCTGTTTGTTGATGTACCCAGACAACTGACATGTTGTCCGTCTGTATCGCAATAGTTCCTACGGAGAAGGTTCTGAAGTGCTTGCAGCGCCAACAGCACCGCCCTCATCTCCAGA